>NC_044501.1:22710489-22747989 GCF_902362185.1 Chanos chanos | reverse complement strand
TACCTAAACGAAATATTTTATCTACAATTTTGATTTTTTTTCTCCATGTCCATGAAAAAGTTTCTTTATCTGTGAACGCTGATCACGATGAATGCTGCCAATCAAAACAAGAACCAATGCATCTGGGCATCTCAGTGTACCTTTCAGCAGTTAGGGCTCATAGAAGGCAAGAGAGCATGGGAGATATCAGTATACAATACTTCCAGTCTGCCTTCATAAAGATGAGCTGAAAAGACAACATCAATCAATTACTAATACTGAGCAATAATTTGTTTTCCTTTGTGTGTGTGTGGATATATTCCACTAAATAATGATTCAGTGCACTCAACCCAAGTTGTCAAATTGGAAATTCATTATGCTAATTTCGTGGCTAGTTTTCCTTCGTGGACTAATATATACTGTGTGTCTTCATTTGGCCAGACATTCCTCTAACGGCTAAATTTCAGCCTCCTGGAGAAGGGAATAAGATTTTTCCCTGAAGTGCTCAGCTTTCCAATTGAAATATGCTTCCTCTTCTTTTATTCTGTCACTGAGGTTAACAAAGGCCGTTGGACTGGCGGAAACAATTATCTCCACACCTAAAAAAGGATTTTTAAACTCAGTTTCACTTAGAGAAAATACATTAGAACAAAAGAAAATTGTCATTTTAGGACAAGCCATAACTACTCAATTGTGTATTATTTTGTACTGTCTTTTTTTTTTTGTATCTTTTATCTAACAGGGGAATCATGCGGAGCTGTGGAGTGAATTGTGACAGTAATCATCTATTTTCTCTTTATCTCTTTAATTTGTCGTTTGAATCTTAAGGCTGCTTGCAGCTGGACTGGCTCAATTAGTGCAGCTTTATCTCTGTCCCAGATATTTCACAGTTATATGGGTATTTTACAGTTACATGGGTATTTTACAGTTACATGGGTATTTAAATGGCTTGGACAAAAAAAGACACTTTCTTTGTGCAGAGCGTTTCCCTAATGATGGAACTGTAATTGACTTAATGAATTTTCAGACTGGAGATAAAAAGGACCGTTTGGGGCTATATTGGAAACACTGTCACATTCTTTTGTATCTGATACAGGCTTTTCCTCCCAACACAGCACTCTCCTTACCTGCACCTTTTCCTCCCAACACAGCACTCTCCTTACCTGCACCTTTTCCTCCCAACACAGCACTCTCCTTACCTGCACCTTTTCCTCCCAACACAGCACTCTCCTTACCTGCACCTTTTCCTCTCAACACAGCACTCTCCTTACCTGCACCTTTTCCTCCCAACACAGCACTCCTTACCTGCACCTTTTCCTCTCAACACAGCACTCTCCTTACCTGCACCTTTTCATCTCAACACAGCACTCTCCTTACCTGCACCTTTTCCTCCCAACACAGCACTCTCCTTACCTGCACCTTTTCCTCCCAACACAGCACTCTCCTTACCTGCACCTTTTCCTCCCAACACAGCACTCCTTACCTGCACCTTTTCCTCCCAACACAGCACTCATTACCTGCACCTTTTCATCTCAACACAGCACTCCTTACCTGCACCTTTTCATCTTAGAGAGGGAACAAGATACAGAGAAATGGAGAGGAATAGCTGCAGAGATGAACAATGATTAATTAAAGAAGATACTTAGTTTTTAGTTTGTAACTTCTTTGCTGTCATCTTCTGCAAGGAGGCCCAACTATGATGCATCCCACCCACCCACCTCCCCCCACCCCATGCCCATCACCTCCTCTTTCTTAACTCTCATTCTCCACATCTCTGCCCCTTCCTTCTCTCACCCCAGGGCATCATGCCCTCTGTGGTCGTACTCTGCCTGTGCACTCCCTCACCTGACCGGTACTGCTCCGACCCAGCTGACACAACGTCGATGTGACAGAGTGGAGTAGTCTGCTTTGGTTCTAGAACAGGGGTGGGCAAATCCGGTCCTGGAGGGCTATGGTCCTGCTGTTTTTCTTGTCAGCTAACTACATACAATCTGTGATTGGCTGAAAAGCATGCACACCTTTTTGCAAGGTGAAAATCAACAGGTAACTAAGAGGTGAAAACAAAAACCCGGCAGGTCACTGGCCCTCCAGGACCGGATTTGCCCACCCCTGTTCTAGAAGGTCGTCAAACCTCCTAACCCACTGTTTTTCCCCACATTTTCTCGTGGGTAAACACAAAGACAACCCTGGAAGCCTTTAGCTGTGCTTTAACTGAACATGAAGCGAAATTTCGCTTCACTTTCCTCGCGCAAGTTTGATCGCTTGCCTGAAAAATCAACAATAGAATTTTTGATTACACCAATCAGATTATACACAACCAAAGAGGTTTCTGGGAAGGGGACGTGGCTTCTAGCCCTACTTGAAGGTGATTGGCTTTCGCCAGGTGAAATTTTTACTCAAATTGAACATTGAACTCAAGTGAACGCTCGTTTCGCCTATTTCGAGTCACTCACAGTTTCGCCCTGATTGACTCCACCCATTCTCCTCCTGCCACTGACTTTTCATGCATTCATATCGCTCATAAATTTCACTTTGCGCTTGGTTAAAACGTGGCTTTAGACCCTGTCTCAGCTGTTTCAGTGACAATGCGATCCTTATAGTTGTGCTGTTCTCTCTGAAGGTCCTGATGTCTTAAAAAAAAACATACACACATTGCCTCAGCAGTGTGAAAGCCATTTAAAAAATTCTGAGTTACATATTTGACTGTAGTGTGTTCACACCGATTGACATGAACTCACTGATGGTGTACCACTTTTAAGTTATTAAAGGAACAATTGAGTAGAACTATTCGAGCATTATTTAGTTGACTGAGGTAGCAGAGTGACTCAGCACACTTCCAGCATCTTTAGCATTTTGTCCTCTGATTAATTCTTCTCCACCTGCTGTTTCTGAACTCCTCTGACTCTTTTTCTCCAGCTCTGAATACTTCATTTTGTCTTTTTGTGGTTGTTTTTTGTTTTTTTGTTTTTTTGGGTCACAGAGAGGAAATCTTTCTGTCTCACAGCAGTAGCACCCTGCTTTGTGAAGCTAAAGAAGTGATGGAGAATGAAAAAGAAAAGAAAAAAAAGAAAAGAAAAGAAATGAAATCAGGCCAGAGCAGGCTTCACGCTGCCTGTGAAATGGATTTCGTGTGAGTCTTGCAGAAACAGATGTGGCTGTAACACTGTACATCCCACTCTCACCGCTCCTACCCCAGCCCAGCCGCCGTGCTCTGGGGCTCTGACCCCTGCCGAATAATGAGGCCCTTTTTTTGGTTGGTGTACTTGAACCCCCTGCTAGGGGCCCTTATCCAGCTCCCTCCTTCATCTCGTCTTTCTGTTGGCCTCTTCTCTGCTCCCAGGAATAACCTCTCACTGATCATTCACAGGCGCCTCCGATGAGGTGACTGCTGCTGTCCACAGCTCAAAAGCCAGAGCTTGTTTCCTCTTTCTTTTTCTTCTCTGACCTTGAAGTTGCCTTGCTCTCTCTCTCTCCCTCTCTCTCTCTCTCTCTCTCTCTCTCTCTCTCTCTCCCTCTCTCTCTCTCTCTCTCTCTCTCTCTCTCTCTCTCTTCCTCCCTCACTCTCTTCCTTCCTCTTGCTCTCTTTCACCCGGTATCTCTCTGTCTAGCTCTCAATTGATATGTGTCATACATATGAAAACTGTCATGCTAATTTTGCATGGGAGAGGACATATAGTTTTTTAACTCTCCCAAAAGCAGTGAGATCACTCACTGATACCTTCACACACAGGAGAAGTGAGTGGTTCCCTTAGTCCTAAACTGAAGAGATGTTCAACAATCAGTGTCTACTGTTAATGCGTGTATGTTTGTGTGCATGTGTGTGTGTGTGTGTGTGTGTGTGGGTGGGTAAGTGGGTGCGTGCGTGCGTGCGTGCGTGTGTGTGTGTGTGCGCGCGCGTATGTGTGAGAGTCAGCAGTAGTCTAGAAAGCTTGGTGACTGACAGTACCCCATGAACTGTTCCTTTTTTTGTGAGGGAGAGAGGAATGACAGCTCTCCTGGTGTAATAACTGGTATAATAGAATGGCAGTGTATAGTACCATCATGAGGCAGGATGGCATTTATAAAGCTAAAGAACACTAAGTGCTAAGACAGGAAACAAAGAAAGGAAAAGGGAAAGAAACAAATACGGAGAATACAGTGTAGTTCACATGATTTCTTGTCTTTGGGCCACCTCATTCATTCATTATTCACTACACATTTAGAAAGGAAAGAGACTGCAAACATTTTTAGCCAGCTAGATAACTTAATAAGTTCATGGCTTACTAGATAGTTATCTAAGTAAGTTTACTTTGGTAATTTTATTATTATTGTGGTTTGACTTGCTAGATTTCAGATGTAACTGAATTAGATAGAGCAAGCTAGATAACAAGATACAAAGCTAGCAATTTAGATGCAAACAAAACTCACCGGCACTCTGAGCAGGGATGGTAAAGCAGAGAAGGTCTGTACTGTGTAAAGACAAGGGGTGGACAGTAATGAAGCACATTTACTTGAGTACTGTACTTAAGTGCACTTTTCGAGTATCTGTATTTTACTTGAGTATAATTTTTTCTGGAAACTTTTACTCCACTACATTTGAAAGACACTTTTGACTCCACTACATTTCTTTGAAGGTTCTCGTTACTCCTTACTTTGAAGCATAGCGTTGAAGTCAGCGGACGGATTTTCTTTTCTAAAATGC
Source organism: Chanos chanos (assembly GCF_902362185.1). Lineage (NCBI taxonomy): Eukaryota > Metazoa > Chordata > Actinopteri > Gonorynchiformes > Chanidae > Chanos > Chanos chanos. Next base: position 22,743,329 of record NC_044501.1, on the reverse strand, counting down.
GATAGGCCATATTGTGTTCATCACAGGAGAAAAACCAATCACAGTAAACTACTCCTATGCTGTCAGTCAAGTTCAAAGTGCGTGCTGCATTGGATTTTTAGGGATTTGCCCACCAAATTGTTGTATTGTGACCGATGTTATGTCTTAACTGGTTTTCAAGCTGACTGGTTCTTGTACGCGTTCATGCACTGCGTTCGCCTAACTTTTTCGTAGGTGATGTAGTGATCACTGCTTACTTATACAATCATGTTCACCGCAGTAGATATGAGATGCGACTAGGGGTGTTAAATAAAAAAAATGAAAATGACGATGGCTGTCCTTTTTTTGATTCCATTTTGTTTCTGCAGGCTTTGTAGCATATTCCACAAGCTTTTTATTCTACAAGCTCTGCAAGCAAGTCAGTTCATTCAGTAGGTTGTTTCAGAGTCATTAGGCTCTGTAAATGCATTGTGGCAACTATACAATAATGGGTTGACATTAAAGAGAAAATGTACTTTTGAATACTTAAGTATTTTTAAAAGCAAGTACAACTTTCACTTGTAGTGGAGTAATATTTGAACAGGAGTATCTATACTTTGACTCAAGTAATGGAGTTCTGTACTTCGTCCACCTCTGGTAAAGACACAGTAACCTGAGACACTGGTAACAGTGTGATTGTCTCTGGAGACCTTACAAAAACTGACTGAAGTTTGCAAATCAAATCAAGGTTTTTTAGAGGTAATTTTATTTAATTCAGCATAAGTGCAAATCCTCCGCAACAGTCAGTATTGTGTAAAAACTGAAGCAGCATGAAGCATACACTGTGTTCTGATGGAGTGGCCAATTCTTATACTTATGCCTTGAAAACCAAAAGTTTCCCTCTCAGATTGTTGTATGCAGAATCTGTCCCAACTGCAACGTAACATTCCTGAACCAGTTACAAATGAAAAGAAGAAGAAGAAAAAGAAGAGGAAGGAAGAAGAGGAAGGTTTTGGTTCATACTTTGATTGATTTAAAAACCTGTTTCATTTGTATGTCTGTGTCCATATACTGAGAGAATAGGGGAATCGCCCTCCCTGGCTGTACTGAGGCTAAACTGCTCATTTGGCTATAGCCAACACTGTTTACTTTTACAGATGTACCATACTCAAAAATATCACTGCTTGGCTTCAGCAAACAGTACTCAGCTATTATTTAAATTCTACTAAAACAATATTAGTTACAAACACAACATAGAATGCAACAAACTGACTAATATTTTCTACTTGTTCTTCTCGTCCTCTTGGAAAGCTTGAACATGTATTGCAGTGGCAGTTTGTCTGGCCAAAGCACATGATTTTCTGGTGAGGCTTAGGAACTGTAGGGGGATGAAACCTTTTTTTCTACCCAAATTTGTTTGTTATTATTTGGGGGGGGGGGCATAACTGACATATCTGTTCGTCAGCCACTATGTTTCTTCAAACTGATTCATATCATTGGGGATGGCCACAAGCTGAAAATGCCCATTCTGTTTTCAGCATAGAAGGATGTCACTAATTAGTCGTTTCATTTACTACACATTATTGAAAAGTGATCGCCATATTCTGTTGTCGCCCCCACCGAGTCAGGTGCAGGAGCTAGTGAGACAAAAGCCTGGTGTGGCAGCTAGATTATGCCCGCAACCTATACATCAAAATGAAGCTTAGAACCTGTAGTTTTTCCACTGTATGTATTAATTTCCTCCATTTAAAACAAAACAAAATAAAACGAAACAAAACAAAACAAAACCAGTTGAAAGTCGTTTCATTCACTACACATTATTGAAAAGTGGTCGCTATATTCTGTAGTCGCCCCCACCGAGTCAGCACAAATTACTTTTGTAAAATAGTAGGCCTAATTCACATTTCCCTAGCGAACTGCAGTAACGTTAACACATCAAGAATCGCGAATGCAGCATCATTGGACTATAAGATTATTCCCTTGAACTGAAGGGTATTTTTCTATACATCTTTGCTGTAAATCGTTTTTATTTCCAAAACAAAACAAAATCTTTTGATTTTTAAAACATTTTTTTTTTCAGTTTCTGATTGTTCAATGTCTCCCACTTAAAGGAGTGGTGGTGGTGGGGTTCAGACAGTTCATAAAATTTAGTTTAGTTAAAAATAAAGAGAGAGAGAGAGAGACAGAGATGAAAAGTACATTATGAGGATGTGGAAATATATTTCATAAGTAATTATATGCCAATATTAAATCAATTTGATGCTTTGAAGGCACAAAAATTGCATTGCCAATGAATATTAGGTTAGGAAACACAACATTTGCCCTACTTAACATGACTTCCGGTATAAACCATGCTCACTTTCGGTCTGCTATCCGAATACATATACAGACACAGATAATTTTGTCGGTTGAACCCCTCTAATAGATAGATGAATAGATAAATTGGTTGATTGATTGTAGGCAAGTAGGCTAGCACATACGCAAGATACATATTTTTAACATTTTTCTTTCTTTCTTTCTTTCTTTTTACAGATGACCTTATAGGTTTTCTTCTTTGTAAAGATCTTTGGTTGACTTGTCTCATTTTTGTTCAAAATAAAGCCTTTTTTTTAAAGCCTTTTTCTGCGTATACTCAGTTTTTAGCACACAAAAGAAAAACCCCAAATGTGTTATACCACCGTGCACATTTAACCACAATTTAATCAAAAGAAAATCAACGACAAGGGATGTTTCGCAGTGTCCTATTTATTAATTCAGATCTTTATGAAAGTGGTTAAGTGGGAAATAATGTGAGTGGAAAGATTCCAGTGAGCGTGAGCTCGGAGACAGACGGAGAGGGAATGAGTTTGGCCGCTGAGTGAAAAATGCTGGCTGACATGTGAGTCACTGAGAGGCATGCTTAATGAGTGGGGCACAGCAGGCTCCGGCTATCGCTCTCAGCAGATTAGGGCACAGACACTTCAGCACGCCACGCTGACAAAGGCCTCTTTACAGCCGCAAGATGAATTATGGCATTGAAAGAAGCTCCACTTGTGTATGTATGTCCCTGGCTGCTGCAGTGTGTCATAAACTTTTTCTGCCTCAGAGTTCTGCTGAAGATTGCCACTCAGGTCTCCCTCAGCAGTTTTGTTTGTTTATTTATTTATTGCATTTGGACTTTTATGCCCCTTTGAAGTACTATAATGCAGAGCAATGAATGATGAACCATTCCGTGCCAAAATCATGCTTATATTTCATATATTATCTGGGCACATATTTTTTGTACTGAATCTTGTATATCTTGTGAAAGGTGAAGGGTGAAGGGTGAAGGGTTAGAGGGAGCAATCCCAGGGCATGATATGGTTCCCCAAGAACTGGCTCTCCACTGTTCCCCTGGTTTTCCAAATTTTAGCATCTTTCATTCACAGTCCCCTGTATGAGTGTAGGGAAAATAAAGATCCCGACCCAGCGAGGAGAGAGGGTAGAGAGTTGGAGAACCACGATGCTGGGACAGCACCCGATGTCTGTTGTGTCAGTGCAGGCAGTCAAATTTCCAAGTTGACTTCTTCTGAATAAAGCAGAGAGTGTTACAGTGCCAAGGCTGTCAGGCTGCAGCTCGACCCTGTGAGGAGGTGAGTAGCGTATTCATGAGGGTTGATTACAAAGTTCATTGTTACAGAAACTTAAAAGCCAACACCCAGCATTCTTAGTGATGACACCGTTCTGTGGATCAGAGTGGACAGCTGTGTGATAGGGGAAAATAATCCAAAATGGGTAGATGTGTCTGTGTCTGTTCACACATTGCCCTTACCTACTGACCAACCAACACATACAACCAACAGATAAACCTCCAAACAACCAATCAACCAAGAGATAAACCTTCAAGCACAACCAGCCAACTGACTGACCAAGAAACCAACCATCCAGTTAGTAAAACCCTCACCCAATCAAACAACCAAACAAACAACTAATTGATAAAACCTCCAAAAACCCAGCCAGTCAATCACCCAACCAACCGATCGACCAATCGACTGACCGACTGACCAAGCAACCAACCAACCAACCAAAGAAACAAACTAAAGAACTAGTTCTTCTGCTTGAGTCTGCTTCAGTCTTTAAGAAACTGCCTTGAACAGAGTTGGAAAAAAGTAGAGGAAGTCCAGCACTGGATTGCTACAATTCCCCTATATTAGTAATTTGTAGTATATCTTTCAGTTATGTAGGCATATCCTTCATTTTCAGTCTTAGTATCTTGATTCTGATATGACGCTACATGTTTCTGAGTTTCATCATAGCCAGAGAAGAAAACATATACCAAATTATGTTCTCTATTTGTGAATTAACAAATTTAGATTATATAGCTTCACATAAATTGGCTTAAGGTGTTCTGATCTGGCCTCATTTTGTCATGCATTCCCCTTTATGTATGTCTGTTTGTCTTAGCACTGACCCGAGATCAGTGTTTGGGTAGCACTCTCCATGAGAACACCTCCGTAATGGACCCTGGTTTGGAGTTGCATGTGAAGATTCTAAACCCCAAACCCCAGAGTTTAATGACTCCATTGCTTGTCACAATGGGACCATATTTACTGATTTATTGCCTATGCTTTGCACAGTGGGTATTGCAGATGTCTCTTTGGGCTTATTCATATTCACAATAATTTAGCCAAAGAGACTCAAAACACTGTCTGGCCTTGTATCTAATGGGCCTGATATTTTTTCCAACAGATGCAACTTGTCCAGATAAGTTCAAAGACAGTTGGTAAACTAAACACAGAAGGAATCAATCAATCAATCAATCAGTCAATCAATACTTTATCCAATGCATGTGGTTCTCCAAGAACCTGAGTGTTGAAACACTCTCCTTGAGCATAAACTGAGGGGAAAAAGAGAGTATGAGAGAGAGAGAGAGGAGAAGGAAGAGAGACCATTTCAGATGGCAGGCTAGTGTCACAGAGGCCTTCTCTAGCGTGGTCTTCTGCACTGCTCTGTCCCTCTGGGCCATGTTGGACAGGGGTCACTGTGTGACCTTCCCTGACCCATCCCGCTCTGCTGCCCTGGGTGCCAGCAGGGACAATGGCATCATTGTCCTCACTCCCGACTTCCGAATTTCACCACCGACCCTTCAGAGACAAGGAACTTTTTTTGGACGCGAATGTCCATTTAGGGCAGAGCTGAAAGAGAGAGCGGTGGAAAACTAGAGTAGTGTGTCCATTCCTGGCACTCTTGTAGACATAGCCTAATGACTCAAATGGTGTTTGAAGGGGGAAAAAGCCATACTTCCAACAGCCTCCTAACACAGAGAACCAATATCATTTACTGTTTTTATCATCTCAGATTGTACTGCCATCACACAGCAGCTGTCGTATCTAATGCTGAAAAAGCCTTGCAAACAGATCAGAAGCTGTCGAGCAGGTTGTTACTCTAGCTCTCGTTGGCTTAATGGAAGCTCCTCTTCTGCTGTTCTGCTGTGTTTTTTTTATTTTCATTTTTTATTTTGGGGTCTGAGAGAGCCGTGCTTATCAACAGACATGACACTGCGGTTCCCCCTGAGTGGCTGCCTGTGTGACAGGTGGATCAGGCTGTGCATGTGCACGGACGCTTGGTTGCCTTGGCGATTTCCTCTGTACCACAGCCTCAGGCACTCATCACAAGCCTTATTTAAAAGACCTTTTTTCAGACAGGTCTCTCTCTCTCTGTCATGTTAAGCAAACCCTCTGAATTGCATTGACCTTTCAATTGCCAAATTCACAAGAAAAATTCAAAGAATGTCCCTTCTTGGCTCTCTCTGTCTCTCTCACTGTCTCTCTCTCTCTCTCTGTCTCTCTCACTGTCTCTCTCTCTCTCTCTCTCTCTCTCTCTCACTGTCTCTCTCTCTCTCTCTCTCTCTCTCTCTCTCTCTCTTTCTCTCTCTGGTAAGAGATCTATAAAGAGTCAGGTGCCTCACCTCTGAGTCTCTCCCATTTCAAACAAATCGATGCTCCTCTGAATTATTCTGTATTTATCTTTTTTTTTTTATCTCTGGGGGAAGGAAAAATAGATATCAGCCCATTCATCTCAGTTCACAGCTGTAACTGATCTGGGACCAGTCTTCACTGTCTAAACTTCCTGTACATGTTATTATTTAAACTCTAAGGATCCATTTTCAGTACTTTAATGTCCTACTTCTCATTCTTCAGTACTAATACAATTTGAAGTTCAACACTGAACACAGCTGAAAATGAATTTTCTTTCAGGGTCAAATAGCATGCAATTATAAATCGCTAATGCTGTGTGTCTAAGAAGTGAGTTAGAGTAATCAGCTGTCTGCTGAACATTAGATTTCTAACAGTTTAAATACTCGTGATTAGCCCTATGTTTACAGTCAATGGCCCCCACTTCCCCATCTCTGTCAGACACCACATGCTCTGGGTATGCTCCGCTCCAGTCAACCCTCTGCCCTTCTCTGACAGGCATTTAGGATGATGGGGAACTTATTAGAAAGGAACAGAAAAAAGAGTATAGAGGAAAGAAAAGAAAAAAGAAACAGACAGACTGACAGATAGTTAGTGGGAGGATGTGTCTCATGGACCTCTAGCTCTCTGCCAAGGGACCCAATTGTGCCTTTAGACTCTGACAAGACAGCCTTGCGAACATGCTCGTCCTGTTCTCCTCTCCGCCACAGGACAATCTGTCCAACACACGCTTAGAAGGTGTGAGTGAGTGCCATCTCACTGGCTTTCTCAAACAAATCTTAGACAAAGATGATTCCAGAAGGAAGTCCAAATATTCTTCAAGTCTCAGACAAAGACGATTTCAGATGGATGATTTCAAAGATGATTTTGGAAACATTCTTCAATGGTCACACCCTTTGATAAAAATCCTCACTATGTATACATTTCCATAAGAACAGTACGAGTGTGTAATGTTTTAAAAAAAATGTTTCCTCATGTGGAATGACTTAGGCAGAAGCTATTATAAAACCAACTGGCCAAAACTTTTCACTGCATCACTGGGAGGAAAGTCCAACTGTTGTTTTGAGTCTGTAGGGGAAGAAAATAGCATCTGTCTGCCAATGAATCACATGAGATCTAATGTTTAATGAGAATCTGAGACCTAACGTTTAATTCAGAATTCCATAAATCTCCTGTGTGGAACCAATATGAAACTTAATCAAAGTTAGACATTTATTTTTCTAACGGAAGTGGTGTATCAGTGATTTACACATTCTCTCTCTCTCTCTCTCTCTCTCTCTCTCTCTCTCTCTCTCCCCTCTGTGTCTGAATCGCTCATTTCTAACTGAACTGGCATTAGCAGGGATGTATGCATATGCAGCTAGGCCATGAGCGAACACTGTTAGGTAGCATTAGTTAATTAACCACATAATGAATCACATAGCGTTTAAATAGATAAGCCATTTGTTGACTCATTTACAGTCGTGGAGCCTCATGTCGGAAATCTGTTCTATGAGGAAGAAAATGAGACAGGATTTCCTGTAGACATAGATGAAGAAATTTTTATTGATTTGTGGATGTGAGCTCACTCTGCAATATTGAGCTCATTCATTTCTTAGTTTAAAAAAAGAAAATAAAATCTCAGTGAAAAAAGAAATTTTGTCAGTAGAGATGGTTACTAATGTCTATGCAATGCATGCTTACTCAGTAGCAGAAGTTCTATTAAATTCAGTGGCATACCAGTTATAATGGGATGTGGGAAACTGGCCCTCTTACTGAACACCTCATTTTCCCAGCCAGTCTGCTGTGACGGACTGAACACAGTCAGTCTGCTGTGACAGACTGAACACAAACACCCTCTAACATTCTAAAGCTGGCCGCTGGTTTTAGAATGCTCTGCTTTTTTTCTGCTGCCTTTGATTTGATAGAGCCGTCACAGACAGACGACCGACATTGACCCGTCCTCTATATTTGTATGTCTGTACCTTATGAAACGCTGCAGTTTCTTACATAACAGATGGTCCAGACCTGTCTGTAACACTGCCCACTCTCCCCAGTCTACTCTCCAGCTACATCTCCTTCTCTAAAACAGAGAGATAAAAGACTGATGTGGTGGGGGACTTGTCCGCATTCATCCATTCTCCACCTTGATTGTCACTCCAGATCATGAGGGGCGAAGAACTCCACCTTGATTGTCACTCCAGATCACCAGGGGAAGAGAGGAACTGTTATGTCCTGATGAGGAAGAATAAGAAAAAAAAATGATGGTAGTTATATCCAGACCCAAAACAGGAGCCTTTCCTCCCATCACTGCAATGTTGAGTGAATGACCAACCGTCCGTGTCACGAGGAGTCATACTATGAGACTTTCTACCCTATGGACTTTTAATGATTTCAAGTCTGTGGCTTAAAAGTGCTTATTACCTGGATTTGTACAACAGGCTGTTTAGTGTTGTCTTTTTTTTTTTTTTTTTTTTTTGTAAGTTAGCAGAGAGCATGCTCACTGGCCATTGAAAAGGTGCTGATGTGATTAGCAATTGCAATTGATTCTCCAGTGTCTATAACAAGACACTTGTGTGTGTGTTTGAAAGAGAGAGATAGAGAGAGACAGAGAGAGTGTGTGTGTACGTGTGTGCGCGTGAGAGAGAGTGAGAGAGAGAGAGAGTGTGTGTGTGTGTGTGTGTGTGTGGTGGAAAGACTGAAAGCTTTGGTCTATGACCCTGAGGATCTGGTTTGATGTGGAGTAGATTATCGATGTGACATGGAGTGGATTATCGATGTGACATAGAGTGGATTATCGACGTGCCGTGTGAGGATCCATCGATGAGTATAAAATGATTGTTTGCTCTATTTCCTTGGTCAATGTCTGTGTCCGTGTCTGTTTTTAGCTCCTTGTCAGTGTCAGGGACTCAGTTTGGGCAGCAGTGTGTGAGGTGTCGGATGTGGGACTTGGCTCTTCTTTCTTAATAAGACCCAGTGGGGTGAGAATGAGTCTCAACCAGAACTCCTCTCACAGGTTTTAAAGTGCCCTCTGCTCTTTGTCAAAGAGGGATCGGACAGAAAGCTGTGGTCATTTGAAAGGTGTCTGAATGTGCGTGATTGCTGTTCATTTACTGTAGTGTAGCTCATAGCCATGTGGGAAATCTTACAGCCCTGATGTTGGTTTTGACATCTTAACTGATGACATCACTCTCTCTGTGACTTCACTCAAGAGTCACAACATTACTCCTCTCTATGACATCACTCAGCTATTCCTTAATTTATTAGACCCCATGGAAATGTCCTGTAGGTACCGGTTTTGTAAATTGAAAATAGGTGCTGGATTAGTCTCAGTCTGAGCATCAGGGTTTTTCCTTATGCATTGTCCTGGTTTCCTTACATCTTCTCTGATTACTCCTGTACACATAATCTCTGGCCTCACTTACACAGGCCAGAATAGGGTTACCTGCCGCTCTCTGGGGCCTCTTCTCAGGCACGTGTGTGTGTGTGTGTGTGTGTGTGTGTGTGTGTGTGTGTGTGTGTGTGAATGAAAGGTGGAGAAGAGAGGGTAGGAAAGGTGTGTGTGTGTGTGTGTGTGTGTGTGTGTGTGTGTCTGAGTGTGTGCTTATTGCTCTCCCCCACCACTGCCCCATTCCCCCATAAAATACACATTTCAGACTGATCAGGGTGGCTCTTTCTGTTGTAAAATACACATTTCAGACTGATCATGGTGGGTCTTTCTGTTGTAAAATACACATTTCAGACTGATCAGGGTGGCTCTTTCTGTTGTAAAATACATATTTCAGACTGATCAGGGTGGCTCTTTCTGTTGTAAAATACATATTTCAGATTGATCAGGGTGGTTCTTTCTGTTGTAAAATACACATTTCAGATTGATCAGGGTGGCTCTTTCTGTTGTAATATACATATTTTAGATTGATCAGGGTGGCTCTTTCTGTTGTAAAATACACATTTCAGACTGATCAGGGTGGCTCTTTCTGTTGTAAAATACATATTTCAGATTGATCAGGGTGGCTCTTTCTGTTGTAATATACATATTTTAGATTGATCAGGGTGGCTCTTTCTGTTGTAAAATACACATTTCAGACTGATCAGGGTGGCTCTTTCTGTTGTAAAATACACATTTCAGACTGATCAGGGTGGCTCTTTCTGTTGTCAAGCTTGGACAACTGTTGCAGTTGGATTTGTGACTCTATGACAGAGGAGCTGGGGTCTTCTGAGTTATCTTTCCTATGTAAAAGAGAGACACTTTTAAATAAAAGCTCTTGAAAAATAACTCTATATAAGGTTTAGTCACGGTATGCTTCGAGGATTTTTTCTTCTTTTTTTTCTGAGGGCTCTCTCTTATCGGATGCAGCAGAGTTTGTAGGGGAATGTTGTATAGTGGTGCATAGCTTTGTATATTTCTTCTGAGAGAGGTGACGGGTTCACGGTTGTGGACAAATTCAGTGCTACTGTAGCTGCTATAGTCCATAACTAAAATATTGTTTTCAGCATTTTCACTCTGCCTGTGCTAACAAATAAAGCAGTATTCCTGTCAATTTTGAAGAATGCTTGCTTCCTCTTTTCTGTTAACATCAGGGTTAGCACATAACCAAGGTATCATCATGACTTTGCTTTGATTTTCATTATTTCCCTACGAATATTGAAGGTATTGAGTTTTTTTTTCTTTCTTTCTTTCTTTTTTTTGGATGCATTGATGAACCACTGCTTGAAATGTATTCCTGGATGTTATTATTTTCTCTGTGTCCTTCTTGTCTCTGTCTTCCTTTATGTATCATTCCTCCTCTGTCTTCCTTTCTGTCTTTCATTAGGCTGGGCTAGGGGTATTCTCTAGTGATTTGGTGGCTTTTGAAAGAAAAACAACTCCAGTGTCTGAACAGCGGCCTGTTCTTTTGACATGTTAATAATAGGCAGACTATATTCTGGCCAATTTAAAGCAGCCTGCTCCTCAATGGAATGCCAAGGCAAGCAAAACGCTTCTTCCTTGTTCCAATTCAAAAAGATAAAAAAAAAAAAAAAAAGAGAATCACAGAGAGATAAAGAATGCATCTCTCTCTCTCTCTCTCTCTCTCTCTCTCTCTCTCTCTCTCTCTCTCTGAGCCAGTTTCACTCATTTTTGTGTTAAAAAGTGTGGATGGGGAATTATAAAAAAATGGGTGACCAGTTTAGGGCAGAATACTTAAAAATGTTGTAAGCAAAAAACTATAGCCCAGCTACAGAAAAGGTATCCTTCACAGATATGTAGCTAGCTACACTTCAAGCTACATGGCAAAACTAACACGCTACACTGAAGTAACATGCCACACTGAAGCTAAGCCATGACTGCTGTTGTCTCTGAGGCTAATTACCTTCAGAGGGAGAACAACATTAAACAGTTAATTCATTTTTATATTTGGCTAAGAATAACAGGATAATATATAGGGTATGTATAAGCGTGTGTGTGTGTGTGTGTGTGTGTGTGTGTGTGTGTGTGTGTGGTATGTGGTGCTCACACAACAGAATAGAACACTTTCAAAATTCGTATCAGAAAGCAGGTTTCTTTTCAGTCAGAAAATGTCAATTTTCTGAAAGAGCATTTTTGAGCCGCACGTACAATTAAACGGGAATTCTGAACAGAGGTAAATGTGCCAGGACTTGTGTGCAGTTTAAATGATTTCAATCACTGAGTCTTTTGTCACGATTCCAAGAAATGTACAATGTACAAGGAAATGTACTTTAACTAATAGTGTGGCTACTACTACAGCCCAGCTATGCCAGCGATTCATGAAGACATACTGAGGGCTTTGGATTTTGGCTGCACCTAGGTGCTCTGCATTTGAATGTAAATGTCTGTGTTTATCAACATTGCAGCGGAAATGGATCTCATTGGTTACTTAGGTTACCTTGTCTTCTCCATCAGCCATCATTTATACCTCTCAGTGCCATCAGATATTTGTTAATAAGTTACTAGCATTTGACCACCATTAGCATATCTTAATCATCAAAAAGTTTCATTTGACATATCACATTATTGCATATCAAATTTTCATATCAGTTTACCAGATTCATACGCTAAGGCTTTGGTAATACTGTTTACCTTGACATTTTCAGCATGCTATCAGCAGCCGTCCTCATTATTATCACGGGTTTTGATATGACATATACTATCATATTAAAGTGGTATATTGTGATGCGTGTTGGGGGAAGATGGGCGGAGCTTCCCAGCATGCCTTGGGGCCATGGACTGTTGTTTAGCCCCAGTTTGTTATTGTTCAGTTTATGTTTCCCATTGTGTCTGGTAGACGTGTATGTGTATTGTTCATCATGAAGTCTTTGTGTTGTGTTGCTAATTCTTGTGATGTTATGTCTTATGTTATCAGTTTACCGTAAATGTAATTGTCGGCATGAATGAGGTACTTCCTTCCTATCATGTCAGCATGCTAAGTATGTTACTTCTTGGTTGTGTTGTTGCAAAATAAAAGTTAGTGTTATCCCTCTAGAGAAAACCCAGCAACTCATTAGTAAATGGTGATGTGTTTCAAACTTTACAATAAGGTTCCCCTCTCCAGTTATAAATGTTAGTAATTCATCAATAGATGGTCATGTGTTTTACGCTTTACAATAAGGCTCCCTTTTGGCAGTTATAAATGTTAGTAACTCATGAATAAATGGTCATAAAAATGAGATGAAGCTGACAGTTTAACATGCTCACTGATAAAGGGACAACATAAAGTAAGCTAAGCAACTAGCAAGATCTGAGATTTAACAGAATAGATGTATGAAAAGTGCAGCAGTGACTTGGTCTTGCCAAATAGTGAGCTCGCATTGATGTATGAAAACTGTGTTATAACTTGTTTATAAGTGTTTACAATCTAATTAATAACCTAATTGTAAGCCATTTATGAATCCTTTAGGATAGGGTAGTCTTAATGTAAAATGGTACCTATATTTTTATAAATGAATCTGAGCAGAGCATAACTGAGTGTGTTGACAGGAACATAGGCTGTGAATTTTCTGAAGGACTTTTGAAGCTCTGAGCAGCAGAATTAAAATAGTGTCTGTGTGTTATGTTATAGTGTTACTGCTATTCATCTTATTTCAAAAGTATTTAAATGTGCGATCAGTCTGCTCCTATAAAAACGGCTTTGATTCACCATAGATTCCCTTTGGCAGTAAATCAGAAGGCAAAAAACTGGAACCAGAGGAGAGGAGATGACAGAATGTTAAACTGTATCTGAAGCCAACGTGAGTGAGAAAAGCCATTGGCTGATTGGCTTTAGACTACACTCGTTCCAAAATGATAATGACACTCCAGTTATCAATCTGAGATTTATCCAATTAGGCGAGCTGCTGAGTGGGCCGTCCATGGCCCTGGTTGCCGGCCTGGTGTCGGACTTAATCAAGCCTAATGAAAAAGGTCAGAGTGCCGGAATTTTAAAGGGCAGAGACATATTGCGTTGTAGCCTGTCACTTATCTGACAATCATTCTCCACTTCCACAGGGAATGAAAGTGTTTTGATTCTCACTGTGTGTTCTAATGAAGCAAGGCGGCTGTGTGTGTGTGCGTGTGTGTTTGCGTGCGCGCGTGTGCGTGTGCGTGTGTGTGAGTGTGTGTGTGTGTGTGTGTGTGTATGGAGACGGCTGAAGTGAGGTGACAATAATTAGGATTAGAGGTTAGTGGATAGGGCCACATCATGAATGCCTATTTCACATCCAGGCCAGGAAACATATGGGACCACTGGCTCTCACTTCAGACATGCCTCAACCTCTCTCTCTCTCTCTCTCTCTCTCTCTCTCTTTCAGTTTATCTCTCTCTCTGTCACTGCTTTTTTGTAATCTCTCTCTCTCTCTCTCTCTCTCTCCTTCTCTCACTCTATGTGTGTGTAGTAGAGGTGAAGTCAGGAGGCAGGGAGAGAACTGAGCATGTTTAAATGTGTGAAGTGGGCGGAGGGCCCAGCAGTGAGGCGCAGAGCTACCATTCTGGACCCATGGGATCCCTGTGTGCCTGCCAGCCCATCCGTCCATCTCCAGTACCGCGCAATGAGAGAGAGAGAGAGAGAGAGAGAGAGAGAGAGGATGGGGTGGGGTTGTGGTGTAATGGCCCATCTGTGGTCCATCCTCACTGAGGTGGAGGAAGAGCACTAAGTCGTTCGAACTGTCACACACACACACACACACACACACACACACACACACACACACACACACACACACACGCATGTGCATTTATTTGCAGCTGCTCCTCCTTGGTGGATAGACAGAGAAGTACGGTCATTTCTGTTGATTTATCACAGCAGTGACTGGATTCCCAAACTCTTAAACCATGCTTTTCCCTTTTTTCTGGCTTACAAAATGGGCAGAGCAGAGAATGGCACACACACACACGCACACAAACACACATACACACAACACACACACAAACTCTTTTTTCAAATTATTTGAACCTCTACTGTTCTTCTGATCTGATGAGCTAAATAAACATAGGATGAGAAAGTCTACAACAAGTGGAAGTATCTTCAGAGGAAGAAATAGCGTCTCTTTTCTTTCTTTCTTTCTTTTTTCAATTATTATTTTTTATACTTGGTTCCTTTTCGGTGAGTTAGTGACCTGAGCTTATGCTTAGTTGTGTCTGTGTCCGTGGTGATGAGGTGCTTGGTTGCAGCCTGTCTCCAGCCCGGCAGTGAGTGAGAGGGAAAGCGGAGATGAGAAATGCTTTGACTAGATCAGTCTTAACAAGGGTGGGAGGCCCAAATAACAGTGTCTCTGATTATTACTCCTTTAAGTGACAGCCTGCGGAGCGTTGGCTATCTGTCACGAGACGGGTGATGTGATGCAGCAGAGGAGAATATGACTTCCCTCACGACAAAGAACTGCCTGTGGAGAAACTCCATTTGCCTGTAAAAAAAAAAAAATAAGATTGATCTCCAGCTTTGGCAGTTCATTCACACAATGTCTGCACATTTAAAAATATACAACAAACAAACAATAGAAAAAACCCCAAAAAACAAAAAAACAACTCAAGCTTACTGGAGATTCACACAGATGCCCTGACAGAGTCAAAGCATATCTGTCATATTACAAACATTAAAAAAGACTGAAAAGCATGGAAATGAGACAGACTGGAAAATAAATTGAAGACTTCACCATATCTTAGATATTGAGGCGATCTGAGAGAGTGGCAGTGTGCTGAGTAGGCAGACGCTTTTGTTTTGGCTGGAGTTTCAAGTTTCAAGTTTAATGTCATATACGTGATAACAATGCAGCATCATTACCAGTCATGAAAATCTTAGTCTCAGAGCCAACTCAACATAATAAATGAAATAAGTGAGATAGTAGTATAAGTAGAAACGAGGCATATAAGTAAAATATCAAAACAGTGTAGTGCAATACTGATATAGTTAAAGTGACTAGTGGTAAAACAATGTAAACGGTGTAGATGTTAGTCTCCTTAAAGTGGCCAATTGTAGGAGGTAAGGGTCCATTCACTGTGGTGAGTGTATACCATGTGTATGGTATGTGTGCAAGTGTTTGTGTCAGCAGTTCAGTAGCCTGATGGCTTGCGGGTAGAAACTGTCTCTGAACCTACTGGCTCGGGTCTGGATGCTTCTGTACCGCCTGCCAGACGGCAGGAGTGTGAAAGGTCTGTGACTGGGATGGCTGGGGTCATCAAGGATCCGCTGTGCCTTCCTCCTGCAGTGCTGGCTGTAGAGGTCCTGGATGGCTGGCAGCTCAGTCCTGGTGATGCATTGTGCTGATCTAACCACCCTGTGCAGAACTTTGTGGTCGAGGGCAGTGTAGCTAGCGTACCAGGCCGTGATGCTGCCAGTCAGGATACTCTCGATGGTACACCTGTAGAAGTTGGTGAGTATCCTCGGGTCCATGCCGAACCTCATCGGTTGCCGGAGAAAGAAGAGCCACTGTCTCGCTGCCTTCATGACACCTGTATGGTCTGAGCAGCTCAGATCCTTGCTGATGTTAATCCCCAGTAATCTGAAGCTGCTGACCCTCTCCACTGCTGTTCCCTCAATCTGGATTGGGGTGTGCCCCCCTCCCTGCAGCCTCCTGTCGTCCACGATCAGCTCCTGACATTGAGCAAGAGGTTGTTGTCCTGACATCATGATGTCAGGGCTCTCCCCTCTGCTCTACAGGCAGACTCGTCACTGTCAGTAATGCAGCCGATGATGATGGTGTCGTCAACAAACTTTACCACAGTGTTGGAGTAGTGTGTGGTGGCCGTGCAGTTGTGGGTGAACAGGGAGAACGGCAGGGGACTGAGCACACATCCCTGGGGGGCACCCAGTGAAAGATTGACTGGGAAGTAGACGGGTTTCAGGATTAACTCCAGCAGAGCTGGGAGATTGAGACTGTAGAACTGATCAGGACCGATTGGTTTCTCTCTGTGCCCAGTTTGACTGTTCTGATAAAGGACCTGTATAACCATTGATATGTGTCTGATAAAAGGTTAATAGCTGAATAATTGAGTGGAAGTAGAAGTACTTTATTGGTCACACATGCACCAGAGCAGTGAGCAGTGAAACGCAGCCTCTGCATTTAACGTGTCCTATACACCAGTGAGCACACACACACTAGGAGCCAGGAGTGGTGGGTGGCCGCAGGCGCCCGGGGACCAACTCCAGGTCTTTTTACCAGTGGCTTGGCCAAGGTCACTAACAGGAGTATTAATTCTAGCATACATGTCTTTGACGGTGGGAGGAAAACCATGCAAACATGGGGAAAACATACAAACTCCACACAGAATGGACCTGGGATGGCCAGGATTCCATCCCAGGGTTTACTTGCTGTGAGCCAACAATGTGAACCACTGAGGCCCTGTGAAGCCCAATGCTCTGATGTCAGAAGCGGGATTTGAACCCACACCTCCATTTGAAGACCAGAACACCCATTTAATGGAAGGTATTGAGCCTTGAGTCTGGCACCTTGAACTACTCAGCCATCCTGACAATTCCTGACTGTGAGTTACAGTGCAGTCAAGTTACAGTGCCAAAAAATGACAGTACAGTAAGTTGACCCTGAAGTCATTTCAGTTGGAAATGTCCGTAACAGAATTTCAAACTTTTCTGGAAATTCCAGACTTCTCTTTCTATTATTCTGTCAATATCCTCTCCAGAGTCATGGCATTGCCTTATTATTTAAATATACATATGCATCTTACATATTTACATGTTGACTTTGTGGCGTGAACAGCCACTCTCTCTCTTCATGTTTCACTAAGAATCCCCTGAGCTAGAGATTTCAAAACCAAAATTCTGATCCATGTTGTTTGGGTGCAGAGATAAACACTGAGTTGTTTGTGTTGAATTTTGAGTGTTTTCCTTCAAGTTAGAATAAACAGGCTATGAATTATTCATTCTTAAACCATAACAGCTAAAAATCTTCATATTTGGCCCTTATGTCGCCCTGTAACCTATCATGGAGTGTGTGTGTGTGTGTGTGTTGTGTGTCCGTGCGTGTGTGTGTGTGTGTGTGTGTCTTTATGTGTGTGTGCATGCGCGTGTGTGCGTGTGTGTGTGTGTGTGTGTCTGTATGTGTGTGTGCGTGCACGTGTGTGTGTTTTGTCTTTGTGATAATTGAAAAGACAGTGACCTCTGTGATCTAGCTGTGAATGGGTGATAATAAGAGGCCGGTGTGGTTTAGCTGTGTTTGCCGTATGCTGGAGTTATGGGTAATCATCAACAGCACAACGGATGGCAGGCCATTCACTATGAAGGCATCTCCAGTGAATGCCACATGAAAAAAACAAAACAAAAAAAGACACAAAGCAAAACAAACAAACAAAAAAAAGCAACACTATCGGAGAGCGAGAGGGCTCTGAATGTGAAATGCAATCAGGCTGTGTTTGACTGGCTGTGCTCCTGTTTTAAGAACAGCTGTAGATTGCCTGTGCCTTCCACTCTCCATTGATTGGCCTCATCCTCCTTGGTGTCTGTGTGTGTCTGTGTGTGTGTGTGTGTTTTGGGTGCAGATGATTGATGCGGCTTTTACGCTCGGTCCCCATCCATACGCCTTTGATAATATTTGTGATGAATGGCAGAGATATTCCCCGGTGTTGTCTCCTGCCCTTAGTCCAATTATGAGAGGCATTCATCATGGGGAGGGTTTTAAAGGTGTCTGCGCCACTGACTGACGTCCGCAGGGAGCTCACGTCATCTGTGTTTACGGCTGCATGCCCCATCTCAGTGTGGCATCAGAGCCGACCGGTGGACCTGGGTACTGGCTAACGCTGTCAAACCTCGCAATTCCAGGAGTTAGCTAGTGATGGTTGAGAGGATAAGCCCCCGGCTGTGAATGGAAAAGAACTGGGATAAAGGATTGTAATGACTGTCTATATTTTACTGTAAATTGTTACCCTTGGCACCTAGACAGTGTCTGTTAATTACTGAAGTACCTCATTCCTGTGTTATATGTTGGTCTTAGACTTGTCATCAGGCTAGGGTTGTCTGACTCTCACTCTCTCTCTCTCTCTCTCTCTCTCTCTCCATTTTGATGTTATGTCATTTCTTTCCAAGGGCTTTGGGCTGATCGACTCTCGCCAGGCTATAAAATTCCATATTGTCTCATAAAATTTGAATAAAAAGGAAGTAAAGCTGTCCATGGAAATCGTTTTATATCTCTGCTGTTCAGTTCCACTTTCTCCTAATGTGGATTTACGTGAGTGAATTAGCGAGAGGTGTGAGGACTTGCTGCATACGCCAGTGCTATTGCCGCGTCTCTGTGTGTCTTATTGACTCCACAGCTATAGGGCCATATTTTTCTTTTCCTAATGTTTGGCTGTAATGAAAGAAAAAAAAAACAAAAACAGAGAACAACTGTCTGCCAAACACTTCAAAATCCTGTCTCTCTTTTTGTACTCCATACCATTCAAATCCACATAATTTTGCGAAATTACTGTGTATTTGTTTGTCTGTGTTAATTAATGAAACACAAAATGCAAGTTTTTTTAAAATCCAAGACTGATGCTCTTGCATATTCGCGAAATGACATGTTTTCTCACAGAGACTGGTAAGGTAATACAGAGGTCTGGTACACTGCATGAGGTCTTCCAGAGGCTTTCTCTCTATATTTGACTCTAACCTGAGCGTGGTCCTCTGCTTCCTCAGGCTCCTTCATGATGGTGAACGCATCTGGGCGGGCGTCTGGTCAGAAGGCCCATCTCCTCCTGCCCACGCTGAAAGAGAATGACACACACTGCATCGATTTCCACTACTCCCTGTCCAGCCGTGATGGCTCCAGTCCTGGAGCCCTCAACGTCTACATCAAGGTGGATGGAGGCCCCCAGGGTAACCCCATCTGGAATGCGTCAGGCGTGGTCACTGAGGGGTGGGTGAAGGCTGAACTAGCCATCAGCACCTTCTGGCCCAACTCCTACCAGGTGAGTTAGAGTGCACAGAACCTATTTTCAGTTCAGTTCTGTTCAGTTCAAGCAGAAGAAATCCAGCTGTTACCAATTTGTAGATCTTATCTGTCATTTTTCAAGTTCAATTATTTCAAATATTCTCCAATTTATGAATTGATTTTCAATTTATTGCATTAATTGAAAATGAATCTGGGCTTGGAATAGCTCTTGCAGGTCTTTCCTCATGATAATAACTGGATACACTAATCAATGACCAGTTCTTTTGAGACCTTTTGTAAATCAAAGCAAATATCTTTTACAGTTATAAACTGGTAATGGAGAGTAATGATAATGGAGTTCACTGGAGGTGCTTTATTGTATTAGAATACTACAGTATATGAGCTCATTTAACTTCTGCAAAGGTTTTTGAGTGACACCATCAGGGATTCTCAAAATCTGCTGCACCTCACGGTTGCAACATTCCAGAGCTGGCAGTGTGGAACGGCACCATGAAATGGCATGTACCTGCTTTAGTGTCGTCTCTTGGGAAAAAATATCACTGACTGTGGCAACAATACCTATGTCAGTAGTCCTCTGGCTCTTTATGACACAGAGTTCTGGTATCAGATCCTCTGCTTATCCATTCATTAAACTGAAAGACCGGACTGTCTCTAAGTTTAGTAAAGTGACCCATCATCTCTCTCTCTCTCTATCTGTTGAGGAGGAATTTTATTTTTGTCAGTATCTCAGTCAGATTCAGAGCAGACATCAGATGATGGTTTGGCCTAAATTGACCACTACCAACATTGTCAGCTACTGCAGTGTATGGGTCTCATTCTATGGAAACACTGGATGTGTAGATGTGTAGCTAACTATGTGTAGCTAGCTAACACATTTACACCTGTCAAACTGAACTGTAATGTGTGTATTTAACAGACAGTCACAGTAATGTATGTGGTTGTTATACAGTCATAGTAATGTATGTGGTTGTTATACAGTCATAGTAATGAGTGTTGTTGTGATACAGTCATAGTAATGTGTGTGGTTGTTATACAGTCATAGTAATGTATGTGGTTGTTATACAGTCATAGTAATGTGTGTGGTTGTTATACGGCTGTAGTAATGTGTGTGGTTGTTATACAGCTGTAGTAATGTTTGTGGTTGTTACACAGCTGTAGTAATGTGTGTGGTTATGATACAGTCGTAGTAGTGTGTGTGGTTGTTATACAGCTGTAGTAATGTATGTGGTTGTTATACAGCTGTAGTAATGTGTGTGGCTGTTATACAGCTGTAGTAATGTATGTGGTTGTTATACAGCTGTAGTAATATGTGTGGTTATGATACAGTCGTAGTAGTGTGTGTGGTTGTGATACAGTCGTAGTAATGTGTGTGGTTGTTATACAGTCATAGTAATGTGTGTGGTTGTTATACAGTCATAGTAATGTGTGTGGTTGTTATACAGCTGTACTAATGTGTGTGGTTGTTATACAGTCATAGTAATGTGTGTGGTTGTTATACAGTCATAGTAATGTATGTGGTTGTTATACAGCTGTACTAATGTGTGTGGTTGTTATACAGTCATAGTAATGTTTGTGGTTGTGATACAGTCGTAGTAATGTGTGTGGTTGTTATACAGTCATAGTAATGTGTGTGGTTGTTATACAGCTGTACTAATGTGTGTGGTTGTTATACAGTCATAGTAACGTGTGTGGTTGTTATACAGTCATAGTAATGTGTGTGGTTGTTATACAGCTGTAGTAATGTGTGTGGTTGTTATACAGCTGTAGTAATGTGTGTGGTTGTTATACAGCTGTAGTAATGTGTGTGGTTGTTATACAGTCATAGTAACGTGTGTGGTTGTTATACAGTCATAGTAATGTGTGTGGTTGTGATACAGTCGTAGTAATGTGTGTGGTTGTTATACAGTCATAGTAATGTGTGTGGTTGTTATACAGCTGTACTAATGTGTGTGGTTGTTATACAGTCATAGTAATGTGTGTGGTTGTTATACAGTCATAGTAATGTGTGTGGTTGTTATACAGCTGTAGTAATGTGTGTGGTTGTTATACAGTCATAGTAATGTGTGTGGTTGTTATACAGCTGTAGTAATGTGTGTGGTTGTTATACAGTCATAGTAGTGTGTGTGGTTGTGATACGGTCGTAGTAATGTGTGTGGCTGGCAGGCTTCTGCCGAGTATGGTATGATGGAATTTAAGGTATCGCTGTGTTAATCCCTCAATGTCTCTTTATTGTGTTAATATAGTGAAAAAACCCACAGGGTTACGTCCTATATGCTTCTTTGGTGCTTTAACTCTTGAATGTGTCTTGATGAACCTTCCTTGGCACTAGCACTGGTTGAGTACTCTTCCATGTGATCTTCACACCTTATATACATGTGAAAAGACACTTAGAATCAAACTGGAGTGGCTGTATATATAGAGAGAAAGATATCCTTTCACTGTGTGAAAAAGATATGTAATTAAAATCACTATAGAGTAATTATTCAGTGACAGCAGGGTGGCAGGACTCAGAAGTTATTTAAAAAAATAATCACCAACATCTGGGGGGAAAAAACAAAACAAAAAAGAAAAAACATCACTATCTCAAATTTTTGTAAGAACAGCATGCTACAGTCAACATTCACTATTATCTGTTAGTGTCCTGTTTTTTGTTTTTTTTTTTCTTTTTTCAGAAGACTTCATAAGCATCCAGAACATTAAAATGGTAATTAGGTCTCTCAGTGGCAATTGCAGTGAGAATGATTCTTTTTATTTTATTTTATTTACTTAATTTTCATTTTTATTTTTATCTAGCCATGAGTGAGTCCCCACAGCTTGTTCAGATGACCTTGATATCCATCAGCTCTTCAACCCCTTTAGATGAAATGATGAAAAATGAAATGGTTAAAAAAGAAATGTTGAGAAATGAAATGGTTAAAAAACTATGTGATGAAGAATGAGTGTAAGTCTGGTGCTTTGGCTGTGGTGAATTAACTCTGAAAAGGATCTGAGAGCATCCTCTCAACCATGTCTCACAATTATTTATCACAATTATATCTCACAATCATGTCTCATAATCATATCTCTCAACCATGTCTCTCAACCATGTCTCACAGTCATGTCTCACAATCATGTTGCTCACAATCATATCTCTCAATCGTGTCTCACAATTAAGTCTACAATCATGTCTCTCAATCATGTCTCACAATCATATCTCTAAATTACCCCTATATTTACCTTTTATTGTTCTTTCATTAAGTTGAGCTGGCCCGAGCCCAAGAATTTCATTGCTGATAATGATGTCCACATTGTTATCTAGTAAATGACAATAAAACTTGAAACTCAACCATGTCTCTCAATCATGTCTCACAATTAAGTCTACAATCATGTCTCACAGTCATGTCGCACAATCATATCTCAATCATGTCTCACAATTAAGTCTACAATCATGTCTACAATCATGTCGCTCAACCATGTATCACAATTATATCTCTCAATTATGTCTCTCAACCGTGTCTCATTGTCATGTCTCACAATCATGTTGCTCAACCATGTCTCATCAGAAATACTAACACTGAACAGCCTTATTTAAGTATCTATTACATATCTATTCCTCAGTCGATCCTTTCACTACTCGTAATACCTCTCTTTCCATCTGACTCTTTGTCACACTCCCTCCCTCCCCGTCCATGTACTCAGAGGCCGACGGATTTTCGTTTTGATATGAGAAAACCAAAATCAGGAAACGAGTTGTTTCCCGACTACCATTTAGAAATAGGGAACAACAACAAAAAACACCACCAAAAAAAAAAGAAAAAAGTGTGAGCCACAAAGTGCAATATATAGCTCTGGTGAGCCTGCAATGATTGCTGTGATTGACACACTGGCATTGACACACCCTGTTCACTGAATGGCAGTCTCAGCTCATTCTTCACACTCGCACACACACATACACACACATAGAGAGGCACCCACAGCATGAGTGTGGAATTTGGGGATGCCTTGGGGACATCTGTATTGTGTATTGTGTGTACCAGGCTGGGGCCTGGGTTTGGCACACAGTGGGCCGGCTGTCAGGCTGAAACAGGGCAGTCCGACAGTCCCACATGCCTCAACCACATGGCACTGCTAGCATGGCATGCCAGCACTGTAGGGCTATTTACATTGTGAAACACACACACACACACACACCAACACACACACACACACACACACACACACACACACACACACACACACACACACACACACACACACACAAACTCATACACAGTGCTTTTCCTACTGAGGAGAGGGGTATCTAAGGTCATTGTGTATGTTCATACATTCTTTATTCTTTCTCATTCTTTCTCTCTCTCTCTCTCTCTCTCTCTCTCTCTCTGTTTCTATCTCTTATAGGTGATATTTGAGGCTGTGTCCATACAGGGACATCCTGGCTTCATTGCTGTGGATGAGATCCATGTGCTGGCCCATCCCTGCCGTAAGTAGTTCCTCTTCAGTGCTGTTACCCCCTGTTTCCCCTCCTCCCTCCCGTCTGTCTCTCCTGTCTCCTGGCTACACTGCAGGAAGACGGGCTGTCAGCGAGTCTGTCTCAGCTAGGAATAGAAAGCTCCATGTGGACATGTGTAACAGTGTAGAGAAAGAGAGAAAAGGAGAGGGAGGCAAATGAAGTGAGACAGACTCTAGAGCAGAGTTCACACAAACTCCACATCCCGTCATCACTCTTGTCCTGACAGGATCTCTTTAGCCACATCTTCAGCCCATCTCCTCTCTCTCTCTCTCTCTCTCTCTCTCTCTCTCTTTTTCTGTCTGAATGAAGAATGAGTGCAGGGCAGCCACAAAGAACTTGGCCCTGTATAACTTCAGATCAGATTAAGAGGGAGATAAAGTAATGTCAAAGGAACAAAACGCTTTTTCCCCTCCTCATTTTCGAATGAATAAGTGCTAAGATTGGAAGGAGCCCTCCATTACATCAACTGTTTGGTGAAGAGGCTGTTTGATGACGGTGTAGAGGGATGGTGCTTAATCCACAGTGCACACCCATATCTGCCACCCCTCTCTCCACATAACACAATAATCAGATCTACCATCTATCCATCTATCTATCTATCTATCTATCTATCTGTCATTTCTGGCTGATTTGGCGTGATGTATGCAGTGCTGAGTTTGCGGGGTTATGTTTTGACAGGGAAAACTCCTCATTTTCTCCGGCTGCAGAATGTGGAGGTGAACATTGGCCAGAATGCCACCTTCCAGTGCACCGCAGGGGGAAAGTGGTCCCAGCATGACAAACTGTGGCTTCAGGTGAGACAGATCACATGCGCGCACACACACACACACACACACACACACACACACACACCCTCATGTCTGTATGTAAATTTAGAGTGTATATTGAGACAGGGTGTGGGTATACAGCCGTTCTGTGGGAGTCTCTCCTGACTGACTTTTTGATTAAAAAAGCTGTGTTGTGTGATGCTCCACTGCCTTCTTGGCCTGATTATCAGGTTACAATCTGTCACTGTTCCACTGCCTGAGACACAGTCTGTACCTCCGTCTCCTCTTTCATTTGCATTGGAAAGTTTTTGGCCCTCAAGCAGCAGTGGAAAGCTGGGACACATTACCTGGCAGGGATCTTTGTTGTTTTATTATTCTAATCCTGTTGATAGTCTTTGTCCTGCCTGAAATTGCTTTGTCCTGGGGGTCAGAAAAGCCAGACCTGAAATCGGGCTGAGAAGATGCACTAGCTCTGATTGGTAGATACTGTATGTGTGTGTGTTTGTGTGCCTGTGTGTATTTGTGCGTGTGCGTGTGCGTGTGCGTGTGCGTGTGTTTTTGTGTTCCTGTGTGTATGTGTGCTTGTGTGTGTGCGTGTGTGTGTGTGTGTGCGCGTGCGTGTGTGTATGTGTGTGTGTGGAATTGCACTGATGTTTGTGTTTATTTCTCTGTCCCGGTTGCAGCAGTGGAATGGAAAAGACACTTCTCTAATGGTGACCAGAGTGGTCAACCACAGAAGGTTTTCCGCCACGGTCAGTGTGACAGACACGTCACAGCGCAGTACAAGCAAATACCGCTGCGTCATCCGCTCCGACGGAGGTTCAGGGGTCTCCAACTATGCTGAACTCAGTGTCAAAGGTACGTGTGAAAGCACTAATAACAGCCTGTCTCGGACTGGTTAAGATTTTTTAATGACTCCTTAGACAAACTTAAGACCGGTCATTACTTCTGCTTGTCTCATTAAAAGCTAGCATCACTACTCTAGCCTTTCCTCTCCTCGCTTAAAATCCAAACTTCCTGTTGTCACAACACACAAGGAAAATTCTTTTTCTTTAAGGAACATTTTTTAGGGAAAGGCAGGCTTCATCCCTCTGGCTAGACAAATTGTGTTCGTTCACTCATCCTGGTTATCATCCTGTGTGGTGTTTTTTTCCTGAGCCAAACATTGTTAGCACTACTGTTTATTCTGTCAAGCTTTGCTAAGCTTGGCTAAACTAAGCTAATCTAAGCTAGGCCTGCCACGCCAGCTCACAGGCCCATACATTTCCTGAGGGAAGGACAAGGTCTGTTGGGAATAGAAAAAAAAGAGAGGAAAAAAGAAAGAAAAATGTACTGCAGAGAAGCTAATGCAAAAGCAGCAGACAGAGAGAGAGAGAGAGAGAGACAGACAGACAGAGACAGAGAGAGAGAACACAGCAATGAGTGTGTCTGCACCTGGCACTGGCTTGGCCCATTTCAGGCGCTGAGACAGGAGGTGAGAGAGAGAGAGAGAGAGAGAGAGAGAGAGAGAGAGAGAGAGAGGGAGAACGTCCAGCCCATTCTAGCATGGACTGCTGTAAGGGTGTAAGGGTGATCTGAGGCGAGAGCTCAAAAAGAATTTGTATTTCTCACATCTAATTTAAGCTCAATCTTTTGTATCTTGAAGTAAAATTACACCCCTAAGGGTCATATTTTTTTTCATTGGTCATTACTACTTAAAAGAACATAGGAAATGCTTTTTGTGTGTAACACTTTAAACCAAGCTGGAGATGGGATCATTGTTAAGAAATCTGCAAGGAGAAAAGGTGAAGCCAGGCCAAAGTCAAACATGCACTGAACCGGGAGGGCAGCTGCATCTGAGAGTGTGCCAACAAAGTCTGTAGATTCAAGTTTTATTCATTCATTTTTTCTCAATTCACTCTCATCCAAAACAAAACAAAACAAACAAACAACCCCCCCCCCCAGTGTCAAATCACTCTAAAATGCTAAGAAACAAGATGTTTTCTCCTGAGCTCTGAGTATGAGACAGAAACCACCATCATCGTTTGCTTCTTTTAGCTTCCATGAGTAGTACAGGACACAGAGAGCTCTCCTAAGACAAGGTCCTTAACCCTGGGGTGTGTCACCTCTCACACTGTGAGCTTCCTGAGCAAATATATATCTGAGACAAATGAAATCCCTGGCCAGTTTAAACAGGATTCATTAGGTTTAGGGAAGAGTTGATTGTCCTTTATCCTTTATATTCTGAATTCACCACCACATGTTCCCTGTTCCTGTATTTGTCATAATTACCTGTCATTTTCTATGAGTCATGTGAGGTTTTTTTTTTCACTTTAAGTGAAGGTGGCTAAGTATGTTGCCATGGTGATGATTACCACGGTGTTTAGGTCAAGTGTAATGTTCCACCTGGGGCATCCATCTCTCTGCTGGGCCAGTTCCACTGTGCAGTGCCCTGCTCTTAGATCTGAAGGAACAGAGTAAATGCAACACTTCAACACAATTGGCCAGAAACTCGACAGCCCTAGGGGATGATTTGTCATGGTTCCAGTAAAGACCTCATCAGAACCTCGTCTGCTCTGAATATACTAGGAGAACTCACAGAACTGAATTGCGTAGCTCCAGAACATTCTGAGGAGCCATCACCTTGGAGGAGGCCTCTGTATGAAAATGGATGCATGTCAAGTCTGTTGCTTTAGCCCCATGCAAACCCAAACATCTTACTATGCCGACAGTTTAATAATAATAATAATAATAATAATAATAATAATAATAATAATAACAACAACAACAATAGCAATAATAACAGTAATAACCACAGCAATAATAATAATAATAATTATAATAATAATAAACCCGTGAATCAACATTCCATTGTTCTGAATAAGAGTTTCCTTAACACACATTTATCACCAGAAATGTCAGCCGTTATAAAAATATCCCATGTTATCTTTTAGGTGTTTTAGTTTCCCCTCCGTCTGTTCTGTGCCCGGATGCTGTAAAGCGTTCTCTGTTATGATAAACATATTTCAGATGAAACGCAGGCACTAATGCTAGCGTGCTACGCTCCAGAACGCTGTGTGTTTGTCGTGTGACGTGCGTTGGCTGTTTGTTTTGATTAAAGCCGCGGTGATCAGGACCATCTGTTCCCCCCCAGCATGCTCTTGGGGGGTCGGTACGACGTGGCTGTGGTGGGGGTGTGGGGATAAGGGAACTGGGAAGGGGGGAGGGGGCATCGTGAAGCTCAGGTGTCGAGAGGCAAAGCCAGTGCCATGTGGAGAGATGGGGGGGGGGGGGGGGGGGGGGGGGGGGGGGGGGTCAGCTGGGGAGCCGTGTTGTACAATGAAGCAGTGGGAAAGGAACAGTGCACTGCCGCTAATTGAAATATGAATTAATGACTGTCCCTGGTGCCAGGCGGTAAATCCATGTCTTTACTGCAGAGGAATCAGACTGTGTGGTAGAGACTGGCACCTGGGCCAGGGGGTAATCTGGAGCCCAGTATAATAGCGTCCACTGTGTACTGTATACTCCACTGGTCATGGTGTTTTGAGAGACTGTAATGTGGATGATGATATATCCCAGTGAAATGTTCAGGTCTAAGTTTGGAAGCCTTGTTGACCAGTTGATTTGATCTGTACCAGTACTAAAGTGCTGTGGCACAGATTAAACTTAAACTGAACTGTGATGTAGTATCACTAGCCTTCATACCTAGTGTGTTGAAGAGTGTATCCAGTGCATTTTGTCTTAGGGTTTACAGACAGAGATCAAATTGCTCTGTAAAATAAAAACTGGGCCATCTAGACAAAGTGTGAGTAGATATGTTATGACTAAAAATGAAAAATAGACTGCAGACTGATTTCATATGGCAAAATAAAGAGGTAACACGCTTTTCCCCTCCATTTCTCATGCAGTGTTTAAGCAGTGAAGTCTCACGGTAGCAGAGAGAGGAGAATATGAGTACCAGACAGTGCTTTCACAGCGTTCCCACATAAACTTGTCTGTTGGTGAATATATCTGTGTGGTTCTCTGTGGCACTAGGGGAGAAAGCAGGAGGGAATGACTGGTATTGGAAGAGATTAGAATGCTGAGTTTTATAAATGAGACACTCCCGGGATGGCTCAGCAGTCATTAATAATCTCTCCTGACGGAAGAGCAGGCCTTAGTCTCTGGGAGGTGGAGAAAATTTTTTTGGATGCTGTTGAGTATGGAGAAGGCTCTCCTTATCATTCTCTCTTTCTCTGTTATTATTATTATTATTATTGCTATTATTATTGTTATTATTATTATTATTATTATTCCTCTCTCAGATCTCTCTCAGTCCATCTGTCTGTCCTACATTTCATATTTTTGTATTTGAAGAATATATATATATATATATATATATATATATATATATATATATATATATATATATACACATACACATCTTTCTCTTCCTGATTCTTTTCTCGCTCTTTTTTCCTTCTGACTCTATCTGTCATTTGCTTTCTTAATCTTAACCTCATACTCATATTTCATATTTAATATATGGTAATCTGTATTAAATAAAATTTCCTCTGACAGTAATTCCTCCTTCACATTTGCTCTGAATCTCATCTCCAGTCAGTTTGAGCTGAAATCCCTTCTCGTCATATTGGCCCATTTATATATATTTACACCTCCATGTCTTCAGAGAGGAGACGATAGTGAGGTGGCACAAGAGTAGGAGAAGGTTTGAATTCATTTAAAAGGGAGAGAGAAAGAAACGCAGTTGCCCTCTGGAACATTTCAGAGAGGCTGGACCTTATCTGTCATGTTGGTCTACTTTGCTCTTATGTATGGCTGAGTTGGACTGACCGCACTGAGGTAGATCAGACACAAAACGTTGTGTCTCTCTCTCTCTCTCTCTCTCTCTCTCTCTCTCGCTCTCTGTCAATGTTTGTCTTTCTCCAACTTATCCTATGTATAATTAATATTCCCTCCCCAACACATCTCCTTTGTCTTCTCTCTTATAGCAGTTGTCTATGAGGACTGTATGACCTGTGGTCTATGAGGACTGTATGACGTGTGGTCTATGAGGACTGTATGACCTGTGGTCTATGAGGACTGTATGACCTGTGGTCTATGAGGACTGTATGACGTGTGGTCTATGAGGGCTGTATGACCTGTGGTCTATGAGGACTGTATGACCTGGGGTCTATGAGGGCTGTATGTCCTGTGGTCTATGAGGACTGTATGACCTGTGGTCTATGAGGACTGTATGACGTGTGGTCTATGAGGACTGTATGACGTGTGGTCTATGAGGGCTGTATGACGTGTGGTCTATGAGGACTGTATGACCTGTGGTCTATGAGGACTGTATGACGTGTGGTCTATGAGGACTGTATGACGTGTGGTCTATGAGGACTGTATGACCTGTGGTCTATGAGGACTGTATGACCTGTGGTCTATGAGGACTGTATGACCTGTGGCCTCTGGCTGTTTGAAATGAATACTCACCTAAAGTAATGCAGTGTTAGAAGTTTATGACCTGCCTTGTATTGAATGTCAGGTTACGACCAATGACATAATGACATATGACAAGTGTCATAATAAATTTAGGACGGAGAAACACAATTTAACCCCGAAAGTCTAAAGCGTTCTGTCTATTGATACATAGATACATATTGATATTAGCAAAGTTTCATTACTTTAATTACGACCCTAACCACACATACACCTTTATCCAAAAAAGAGAGAGGGGGGCAAACAGGCCATTGATTTCCTTGGGAAATCACGCAGGTCCACGGACAGAAGATTCACCTGGTTTAACATCTAAGTTTTTGACATGGTTTTAAAGGCTGTTTTCTTGTGAATGTTTCTTGAGATAGAATACTTGTTTGTAACTGATGTTAATTCACTCTGGTGAGTGCGTACTCTGTTTTTCTCTCTGAGTGCATGCATGTCACACCATGCCCATGTTTGAGTACCTGCTCTCTGTAGTCAGCCGTGTATCGGATAACTGGCTGGTTGGAGTATTGGTTTGGAGTGCAAGAGTTGTACTGGATATGGATTATGCATGCAACTCAGGGACAACACACACACATTCAAACACACACACATTCAAACACACACACACACACACACACACACACACGTATGCTCACACACACAAGGCAGCTGAGACAGCGATGACCCCCTGAGGGAATTCACAGAAAGCTCCCCACGCTCTCTTCCCCTACAGATCACCTTCCACTGAATAACAGCAAGCGTCGACTCCCTTGTGCATATGTGAGTGTGTGTGTTTGATACAATATGAGGGCTTGGTGATGGTGGTGCTCCTTCTCGTCTCTCTCCCGTGCTGAGAGTGGAGCTGTTCCAGGTTCTCCTCAAAGACGTGCCTCTTGATACATGAGCGGTCAAGGCCTCTGGCTTTAATATGACTGGGGCAGAGAGAGAATGAAAGAGAATCACTGAGTACTGATATGATTAATTCATTAACACTGTGAGTGAAGTCTACAGAATGTCTACAGAACAAGTAAGATATATGAGAGAGAGAGAGAGAGAGAGAGAGAGAGAGAGGGATTCGTACAGTATTTTGTAGGTATATGAGGGTTATGACATCTGTTTGAAGCCTTGGAGACATTTACCTAATTCATCAGGGAGACAGAAAGCTTTCAGAATGTCTTAATGTGGTAAAATTTACTCAATATAAAGTTTACTGCAGACTTAACCTGTACTCAGACAAAATCTTAGCTCAGTTTGACTCAGACTAAATCTTAACTCAGTCTAAAATGTTAAAATGTAAGTCTGAAACAGCAGCACCACACCGACCGGGTGTGGAGGAAACTCACTTTGGATATGGTTTTATCCCAATTCTGTGTGAGGCAATGATAATACTTTTTTTCTTTTTCTTTTTTTAAAGATGTTCATGCAGATTGTACACATACATTGTTGAAATCATAAAATACAATCTATTCATGTTAAACACAACACCTACAGCTGTTTCCTGATAAATGCTGCGTATATCTAAAAATGACAATATTGTACAAGGAGAGAGGACGTGATGGGCTTACATATCCCAGACTTTTTGTACTGGGAAGAAAAGGACAGTGTGTCAGAGAGTCTGAAATTTTTATGGAAGGCCGCAAATATATTAAATATTTAAATCTATCCTTGAAGCTGCTAGTGTTGTATTTGGAAAGCTACATGACTGGAATTAGAGACAGTGCTCTCTCTCTCTCTCTCTCTTCTTAGTCTCTCCCTCTCTCTCTCTGTCTATGTTCATTTGGATGAATTTGGTGTATTGTGTGTGTGTGTGTGTGTGTGTAGCGCTGAGGTCACGTTAACTGAATATTTTCCATCATTGACTAAATATTTTTAGCAATGACGGAAAACTCTGAAATGATGCATCCTCTCCTAACTTATGGGGAAAGCTTTTGGTTCCTGTCGTTGCATATGTAAGGCTGATGCTTGACAATGCAATGTGAAACTGCATCTGTACTTAACTGCTGAAATACATAGCAGGCTAGTCTTTAATAAGACAAATAACTGCTAGCATAATAACAGTGGCAAGATGACCTTATTTCTTTCCATTCAAGTTTTGGTGGCGTTACGGCTTGTTAAGGTCTCTTGGCTGTTGCTGCAGTGTTAACAATAATGAATGAGATGCAGTTTAACCAATGTCTATGGCATGATAGTGTACATTACCGTCCATTGGTGGTGTGCAAGAGGGTGGGACCTAGAGAAAAAGGTCAAAGCAATGCAAATGCATGCACAATGAATGCTGACTGTGGAAAGCAAAAGCAAAATCCCGGACATTTTTGGTGATTTAATAAACCAGGCCTGATGCATTTTTTTAGGTCCAAAAAAGAGGACATGTGTGGGAAAAAGAGGACGTATGGTCACCCTGTCGTTGTCTAGCTGGCTTTAGCCATCACATGGGTAGGCCATATCGCTATCTACCATTGCGAAATATCACGGCAGCTGAGTGTCAGAAGTTTTTTTAACAATACCAATGACTGTAATGGCTTTGATAAACGAGGTGAAAAAAGAGAGATTGATACAGTGGAGGATGAAGGACAAGCAAGTAATACTGATCATTTTTATCAGCCAGCGGCACGAGCGAGCACCCAGTTTAAGTTCATGCGGACCAGGAGGAAGGTTTGAGTTCAGGCTAGGCTACGGCAGGTCAACTGAGCTCAATCCAGTTCATTTCTTGGAAATGGTTTGTTCTTATTTTAATTACAGTTGTCTACATTTGTAAAATGGCAATGTTCATATTTGCCTGTTTAGGCACAATGGCCACAGTGTTTTTAGTCATTCATCTGCCTCGTGTGGTGTTGACATGGAAAGTGACTGAGTGGTCAGTGTCTTTGTTCATCTTTTTTCTCCATGCCCTTAAAATGCATAATCTATAAGCTT